>NW_024734940.1:12960114-12980114 GCF_018991925.1 Homarus americanus
TGCCTTGTTATGTATTTCTCCTTAGTCTGTACTCACCCCTGAAAATGTGAATTACACGAAAGCGTTTGGGAACTTCGTATTTTCTTTTTCCTTGTGGATATCAGCATATACCTGGATCACGCGCACCTACAGTGATTTACTTGCATATATATGTTAAAATAATAAACAACTCCTGATTTATGTACTGTACAGCCCTGTAAATGTATTGAATGCATATTATATCAATATGTCTAAATCAAATGTAAGTGTATATTTCAGCCACCGGCTGCAACTCTATTAGTAAACCGTTTATTATATATATATATATATATATATATATATATATATATATATATATATATATATATATATATATATATATATATATATATATATATATATATATGGACGTATATAGTAATATTTCTATAAGTTTATACAGAATACAAAAAATGATATGGCTGGAACTATAAGTACCAAAACCAAAAAAAAAAAAAATTAAATGACTGAATCCAATAAAAGTATAAGTACCGGAACCAAATAAAAACAATAAATGCCAAAAACTAAGACGTCAATAAGTGACAGATCCCTATACAAACAAAATATACACGTCAGAACCGTTTAAATACAAAATATAAACGCCAGAAATCTTAAAAAAAAGTATATATATATATATAAATGCTGGAACCCTTATAAACAAAATATAAACGCCAGAACCACTTAAAAACAAAATCTAAACACCAGACGTCTCAACAAACAAAATCTAGACACCAGAACCATTACAAAACAGACACTATAAACGCCAGAACCTTTAGAAAACAAAACATAAACACTAGAGCCCACATCAGTACATCAACCTCAGGTGTAATGCGTCACCATGATCATCACAGGTATACGTGTTAGAGAGGCCCAGGTGCAAACAGGTGTGTTAGTGTGGCACAAGTGTAGTAGTTAGTCGGTTAGTTTAGAGCCTTGGTCCACTTCACCGGTGGCACCCTACACCCGCATACCTCACCCATGACTCACCACCTGCACACACCTGTACACCTATATTACCTTCTCAACACTACCTAATAAAGCACTAATGACTCTTCTACCTTCACTCACGGCCACAGAATCTCCTCTCATCATACTTGGTGACCTTGCTGAGTTAGTGGGTGAATTAATGAGGAAATAGGGTAGTTTTGGTGCAGGTTGGGTGAGGGGGGGAGGAGGGGAGGGGTGAGTCAGGTGAAGCAGGGAAAGTGTGACTTACTCTTGTGTTGGTGAGGGGAGGGGGAGGAGGAGGGGGGGGAGGGAGGGGGAGGAGGAGGGGGTAGGGGACCTTATATAGCTGGTGTGGGCGATAGTGGTAGTGGTTAATGGTGGTGTTTAGTAGAGAGAGAGAGAGAGAGAGACCCAGATAAAAACATAGATAGATAAAGAGAGATAAATAGACAGAGAAAATAAAATGAGAAAGTAAGAAAAATAAAGAAAAAGAGACAGACAGATAGAGATAGGGAGAGAAAGAGAGACACACATCCCCACCAGCATCTGACCTATATCAAAGTCGTCACAGCTCAAGGTCTAAACCAAAAAAAAAAGATGATATTTTTACCATGGGGGGGGAAGTGTGAGGGAAAACAGGACCCCTTGTTCCCTAAAAATGGTGGGGTAATGTGAGGGTAGGAGTGGTGTGGTGGGGGGTCAGGAGCTTCTCTAACCACAGTGTGCTTCTTCTGCGTCTTTTTCTGCGTCTGCGTGTTCTTCTGCTTCCTCTTTTTCTGTGTTTTAATCATCTTCTTCTTATTCTTATTTCGCATTTCTAACCTAACCCTCCAAGGTAGAGTTAAGGTGTTTAATTAATCATCAGGTGAAATAAGCTAGGGTGGCTAATCATCAGGTGATCCCAGGTGTTGTAGTGTTAATATTATTATCTTTTATTTACATTATTATCTGTTCTAATGTGTTTTGTTTACAATACGTAGCCAGACGGTAAGTAACGTCACTTCCTATTGGTCGTCATGATGGAGCTCTTAAGTAATGTCACTTCCTATTGGTCGTCATGACGTAGCTCTTAAGTTACGCCGCTTCCTATTGGTCGTTATGATGTAGCTGTTAAGTAACGTCGCTTCCTATTGGTCATCATAACACACCCACTATACAACACCTCCTCCTATTGGCCACCGCGACGTAATCTCCAATGAAGGGGATAAATTAACCTGTATCGTAATTAACAGGTAATGAGGGTTAATTAAATACACTGATTATTAACATACAAAAATGTTAACGAATTATTATCTGAATTTTGACCATTAATGAGTTTACCTGCCATGTTAATATTGGTGTTATAGACAAGTGTTAAGGAAGCTATAATTAATATCTTGTTATAGTTTAGATAATTATTGATAACTCTAATACAAAGTTGGTTATGTTATTGTAGAAGAACCTATGAATTCAAGATACGCACATATACGCACATGGAGATATAAATTTTGGTTCATACACGCACATACGCAAATAAAGCAATCACACGCACATAAACTCACACAGACACACATAAACGCACACACACGTACATAAACTAACACAGACACGCACCTAAACTCACAGACACGCACATAAATGCAAATACGCACATGGACACGCTCATAAACCCTTCCTCTACTACACTCGGCCTTCATCCATACAAGGTAACACAGCGAGTCTCTCTAACCACAGAAAATGGGACCTGGTACTCTGAGACATAGAAAACGGGTACCTGGTACTTTCCAACCATGAAAAGTAGGATGTGGTACTTTCTCGCCAGTCTCTTGACCCCAGACACTTTCCCTTTCACGATCGCCAACTCACGCTACACCCTCCCCACCACGTCACTGACCCCCACCCCCACACCACTGTACCCCCACCCCCACACCACTGACCACCCCCACCACACCATCCCACAACCTGCTTTCCATAGTGATAATCAGACCAGCTTCTAAGATTTTAATTTTGATATATATTACTCTAAGTTATAATCAGAGTTAATGTAGTGCATCTTAACTACCACCATTAACTTATATAAAAGAGATTTCAGAACGAGTAGAGAAGATGGAATGGTCTTTTGCTGGGATGACGTGAAGATTAGACGCCTTAGGTTATTTCACTTGGAGATTAAATAGCATATTGTTATCTTGAGAGGTTAGGTTAGGTTAAGTAAGAGTTATTTTGGAGTAGGTGTTATAGTGGGAGGTCAGGTCAGCCTCCGAGTGGGAGGTCACGCCAGCCTCCAGAAAGCGTGTTGTACTTTCTACCAGGAAGACAGTGAGAGTTGCTGAGAGGTTGTGAGGGCGTGTTGCAACCATCCACTACCGTGTTGAGGCGGGAGGGAGGGAGGGAGGGAAGGTGAGAGGGTGGGAAGGATGGAAGGAAGGTGGGGGGGAGGTAAGACACGAGTGGGAGGGAAGGAAGGAGGGAGGATGGGAGGGAAGGAAGGAGGAGGAAGGGAGGGAGAGAGAAAGGGGACTAACGAGGGTGGGGTGGAGGACACGACGGAGGGAGGGATGGATGGAGGGAGGGAGGGAGGGAGGGAGGGGTCGGGTTCAGGATCAGAGTCACACCACCATCTTGGCTCATCTCCCGGCGCCAGGTGTAGCCGTAGAGCCCCGCCACACCTCCTACAGGAAGCCACACCTTCGTCAGTAGCAGGTTTTAGCCCACTACCTAACTGTACCAGCAGGAAGCACAGGTCAAACACTCAAATAAATATATGGATGATGCTTATTTATACACAGGTGTCCATTTGTGTTCGCCCCTCCCCTCCCCTCCTACCCCTCACTTCTCGTGGCCTCTCCTCCCCCCCTCATCTTGTTAAGAACCTCCCCCTCCCCCCCAGGCTCAACATCCCCCACCTTCTCTTCTCGCATTGAGTCCTTTCCTCCCTCTCATATCACTTCCCCATCTCTTTCCCCCCCTTCTTCCCTTCTTTCTCCCTCCCCCACCTCCTTTCCCTCAGCATCCTCAACGCCCCTAACCCCCCCCCCCAGGCAGGTGACCTCGAGCGGGTCAGGAGTGCCAGGTAGTTATGAGTCATCCTCTCAGGTGTGCCACAGGTCAGGGCCACGTCATCAGCAGGTGGAGGTCACGAGGTCACACCTGGGGCTTCCAGGGAGGTCATATAGGGGGGTTGAGAGGTCATGGCAAAGCACAGCACGAGGAGAGAGAGAGAGAGAGAGAGGAGAGAGAGAGAGAGAGAGAGAGAGAGAGAGAGAGAGAGAGAGAGAGAGAGAGTACTACCTGGTCATATTGTCTGCAAATAGTCAGTTACAGGTGAAATATATCAAGTAAACAAAACAATAAACACAATAATACCACTAATCTACCTGAAATATATTACATAAACGGAGGAAATATATATTGTATACCCCCTCTCCCTCCCTCCCTCCTCCCTCACCCCCCCTCTCCTCCCTCACCCTCCCGACCCCCCCCCCAATTCTCCTTTCACCCTACGCCGTCTCCAGGGACCGCGCGAAGTGTGGAGCGGTGTAGTGTGGTTTGTAGTGAACATGCTTTACCACACCACCACCACCACCACACTTACCATCACCACTACACAGGGACACATCATCACTATACTACGATTGAGGTTACCAGGTCAGTGTGTGTGGCCAGTTGAACCACATGTATGAGGAAGGCCACACCATGTCCACACTGTTTATAAGGATTTTAGCTAATATGGCAAACTAAGCCACACCATGTTCACAGTTTCCAAAGATGTCAGCTAATATGGCCAACTGAGCCACACTATCAGTCAGAAATGGTTCCAAAATTGAGCCACACCCAATGGAAGGTAGCCACACCATGTTTAATCCCAAACTACTACAGTATTTACTATCGTCTTGAATAAACCAAAACGTTGTAAATTTCATCTCTCGCGACCGACTTATTAATACAGGAGGAATTAGATCTGGGACGAAAATGGACGAAAAATTATGAGATCTGGGACGAAATGGACGAAAAATTATCAGATCTGGGACGAAATGGACGAAAAATTATCAGATCTGGGACGAAATGGACGAAAAATTATCAGATCTGGGACGAAATGGAGGAACAAAATAGAGATAGAGAGAGAGAGAGACAGAGAACACCCCCTTAGACCCTATGAACTCTAAAAACACCCCCCTTCCTCTTCACCCTCCTCACCCCTCATCCCCCCTCCTCACCCCTCACCATCCCCAGGGTGTATAAGTTAATTTGTAATCAGGTGTATGCAGTGTGTGTGTGTGTGTGTGTGTGTGTGTGTGTGTGTGTGTGTGTGTGTGTGCAGTATAAGTGTGTTTTGTGTGTTTGGGTTCATAAAATAAGCTTGTGTATATTTGTCTCAGACTTTGACCTAGCTGGGGGAGGGAGGAGGGAGGAGGAGGAGGAGGAGGAGGAGGAGGAGGAGAGGAGGAGGGAGGAGGGGAGGGGGAGGAAGAGGCTTGTCTGACTGGGTGTTGTGGTCACGCAAAGGCGAAGGGGTTTACCCACTATTTAGCGAGGATTGAGAGAGGGAAGGAGGAAGAGGGAAGGAAGGATGATGGAAAGGGCGAGAAGGAGGAGGAAGGAAAAGAGGGAGGAAGGGAAGGAAGGATGATGGAAGGGGAGACAAGGAGGAGGAAGGAAAGGAAGGAAGAAGAAATTAAAAGGAAAAAGGAGAAAGGGAAGGAACAAAGAAGAAAGAAAAAGGAAGAAATAAACAAGAGAGAGAGAGAGAGAGATTATTACCCTCACTACAACACCAAAAATATCCTATTGTCTCTCTCACCCCTCCCCTCCACGCCCTCTCCTCCTTGAGCTTGGAGGAGGAGGTGAGGGAGGTGAGGGAGAGAGGTAAGGGAGGGTAGGGGAGACTAGAGGAGGAGGCAGACAATAGGTAAAGATTGTGCTAATAATTACAATAACAGTTTTCAAGATGTGTGTGTGTGTGTGTGTGTGTGTGTGTGTGTGTGTGTGTGTGTGTGTGTGTGTGTTTTATATCCTCATGAGAGATCTATGCTCTCCTTCCTTTCTTCTTTCTCCTTCTCCTTCACCTCCTACCTCTACCTTCGTCTCCTCCTTAGGTTAGGTTAGGTTAGGTTGGGGTAAGGATCGCCCGGAGGAGGACAACTCAAGGGGTCACCCAGATGACTTCCGAAGGGGGGGCGACCCTCTTGACCTAGGACACAAATGACCCTCCAAGGTGCATCTGTTCTCCTCCACACCCGTCATCCACCACACCTATCATCCTCCACACCTGTCATCCACCACACCTGTCATCCTCCACACCTGTCATCCTCCACACCTGTCATCCTCCACACCTGTCATCCTCCACACCTGTCATCCTCCACACCTGTCATCCACCACACCTGTCATCCACCACAAACAAAGGAAGGATTTTCACACAATTTAATAAGCTTTGAAATTTGCTGAATATGTACACACACACACACACACACACACACACACACACACACACACACACACACACACACACACACGAGCACGAACTGATCACTATAAGAACAGCCCAGTCCCAACCATTGTAAAACTTATCAATAACTTGTAATCAACCCGTGTGTTCACTCCCAGTCAATCTTACCTTTGGCACTGTCACTATGTTGAAATGCCCTGTAGTATGACCTTCTCCCCACCTAGTTATCATATTTGTATCACTTATGGTACTTGTATATTATTGGTCAATCAAGAGACCCATTCCCCAATTATGTAACTATTATTATTATTATTACACACACACACACACACACACACACACACACACACAGACACACACACACACACACACACACACACACACACACACACACACACACACACGCACACAGCTGAGGAACACCTGTATGACTCATTGAAAACACACCTGCATCACTCCCCCACCTCCCCCTCCTTATAAAACACTGTACCCCCTCCCAACTTTCCTCCCTCCCACCTGATACCTGCAGTCATCCATCTCCCCACCCCACCTCCCCTTCCTTTCCTTAAGCCTCCATCTCTCTTGCACAACCTCCTCCTCACCTCCCCCCACTCCAATATTTTCACTGCTCTCCCCACTCCACCCACCTACTCCCTGACCTCACCATCAATACAAGTACCTCCCTCACCCACCCACCCCCACCCCCACACCCCTAACCATCTGTGACACTCTCTTTCTCTGCCCACCCCACCTCCCAACCCTGAGTGCTAGGGGTGACCCGTGTGACCCCCCTTCCCCAGGATTTACCGGACGACTGATCAACCGCACTGGCTAAATCATTAATCCGGAACACACACACACACACACACACACACACACACACACACACACACACACACACACACACACGCATTCTGTTTGGTTAATAAAGGCTTTTAGTGTAGAGAAATTTACCATCAGATTAAACTTATTTTGATGATGAAAAATATGTTTTCTTATTAAAATTTCTTAAATAATTTTGTTATTATCATTATTATTATTGTCATTGTTTTTATTGTTATTATTATTATTATTATTATTATTATCATTATTATTATTATTATTATTATTATTATCATTATTATTATTGTTATTATTATCATTATTATTATTATTATTGTTATTATTATTATTATTATCATTATTATTATTATTATTATTATTATTATTATTATTATTATTATTGTTATTAATATTATTATTATTATTATTATTATTATTATTATTGTTATTGTTATTATTATCATTATTATTATTATAATTATTATTATTATTATTATTGTTATTAATATTATTATTATTATTATTGTTATTATTAATATTATTATTATTATTATTATTATTATTATTATTATTATTAATATTATTATTATTATTATTAATATTATTATTATTATTATTTCCTAACCCGTCCAGTATTTAGCCAGTTGTTTCTCAATGACCTGTCCCACCCCTTCCCCCACCACCATGACAGGAGGGGGGAGAGGGGGGTAAAGATGAAGGACTTACCCCTTCCCCCACTACCATTATCTACCATGTTCACCTCTCGGCTGCCACACCTCACCTAATTGCCTCGACCTCCACAAATATTTTTATATCAAATATTTTTTTTCTCCTCCTCGGCTGTGCCTCTGAGACGGCCAACACCATATTAGCTGACGTCAGGAGAATGAGGTCAGTGCTCCTCGCTGACACTGGCACCCCTGTGTGACGTCACGCTCTACACACGCACACACACACACACAAACATACAAACACCAGAAAGTTCAGAGTTGAGTTACACATATACATATATACACACACACCTACATACATACATGCATACACACACATATATATACACACACACACAGACTGATATACAAAATGCATCCCTCGACCATATTCGGCACCACCCGGCCCTCCTCACGGGGATACTGTGTGTGTGTGTGTGTCATATCTCCCTCTCTGGCACAGGACACACACACACACACACACACACTCGTGACCTGACCTTGAGTGCCAAACCAAGCCAGTCAACCAGTTCGTGTGTGTGTGTGTGTGTGTGTGTGTGTGTGTGTTTAACCTGACACGTCTGACAATCAATATATATATATAAGACACACCTGACACTGGATATGGCAAACATTTGACAATTCTGACTTCTGACACCCCTGACAGCTGACACTCCTAACACTTGACACTCCTGACACCTAACACTTGACACTTGACACTTCAGACACCTAACACTTGACACTTTACCCTTCTGACACCTAACACTTGACACTTTACCCTTCTGACACCTAACACTTGACACTTTACCCTTCTGATACCCAACACTTGACACTTCTGACATATAAAACGAGCACAATTTCCCTTGTTGACGTAACAGTAATTTGACACAGACACCGGCCCAGGTGAGAACAGGTAAGTGAACGCCTTTGAACAAACAGGTAATAACTAATGAACACGAACAGACAGGTTAGGTTAGGTTGGGTTGGGTTGGGTAGATTAAGACAAGACAAACATATATATATATAATAAAAGTCAACATCGGTGATTTCAGGTGAAGTCAATCAGGAGGTAATGAGGAGGTAAGGAGACACTGCCCCACCCCCCCCCCTGTGGTACATGAGGGAGGAGGACCACCAACATCCACCCACATCCACACCACCACCACTACCCACCTACATCCACACCACCACCACTACCCACCTACATCCACACCACCACCACTACTCACTTACATCCACAAAACCACCACGCACACATCCACACCACCACTACCCACCTACATCCACACCACCACCACTACCCGCACACATCCAGGTCTGGTCTTACTGTTTCTCTTTTCTAGATCACCTTGAGGCGTTTCTCTCCATGTTACACACACACACACACACACACACACACACACACACACACACACACACACATACATACATAATTACATATATTTTTTATTATTATGTATGTAGGTGTGTGTGTGTGTGTGTGTGTGTGTGTGTGTGTGTGTGTGTGTGTGTGTGTAGAGCTAAATACGGTACCTCTTACCATTCAGGGATCCCTACCGCCCTCCACCTGTCCCACACCTGTCCCACTGTCTGTCCACATGATGGTCACTATCTCACCGTCTCTCACCACACATACTGTCTACAACCACTATCACCACCATCACTATCATCATCATTGTTATCACCATCATCACTACCATTACCATCAACACCATCATCACCACTACCACCAAGACATTGCATGACCCAGTGTTGCCAACTCTTGCACCAATGCCTGAGTCACTGTTGCCAATATTCACTCTTTACATTAGCCAACTCAATGTTGCCAAACCCTTGTCCTAACATTACCTGACCCAGTGTTACCAATTCTTGCACCAACACATTACCTGACCCAGTGTTACCAATTCTTGCACCAACACATTACCTGACCCAGAGTTACCAAATTGCATGTAGTATTGTTGACCTTAAATACCAGTGTCACCAGAACCCCAAAACCACATCATACAGCCTAACCAACACCCTATCCCTTCCCTCACCTCCCTCCAGGAACTAAGTCTGTTTAATCTCCACCCCCTCACCCCCTCAAACATGAAACAAATTTAATCCTTCAAATCTTATTCAAGTCTCTTAAATCTCACTCGTATCTCTATCTCACGACCCTGTGTGTGTGTGTGTGTGTGTGTCATACACTACTAATAATAATAAAACAATAAATTATTTTCTTAACAGTCCCTAAAATATTATAATAAAATATCCTAAACTCCCTAAAATATTCCCTAGAAAAATTCACTAAAAATCCCTAAAATTTCCTAAAATATTCCCTTAAAATTATCCCTAAAATATCCTTTAAAACTCCCCCAAAATCTAAAATATTCCCTTAAAAATTCCCTAAAATATTCCCCTCAGCTGAATAAACAGGTATAAACTCCAGCTTTAAAACACCTCTCAGGTTAATGAAGAAAGTTTGCCAGGTAATATTTCGTGGAGCTCCGGAACCCTAGCAGAGACAGCAGACAGTAAAAGAAGACAGCAGGGACCATTTAAGCAGAAGCAGATAGCAGATACGTAAGCAGAGAGCCAGGGACATGTATACAGTAATTTAACCCCTGAATACGTTATTATTATTACTATTATTATTATTATTATTATTATTATCTACATTATCTCACACACGTCCCTCCACACCCTTCCCACTCATTCATCTTACATAAATTACACCTCAGATCTACAAGATAACACCCTGAGCTGTTATCAGACTCGTGCCAGCCAGTGAACGTGTGTGGGTTGTCGGGAGATACTCAGTCCTAATCTTTAATTGACGTGTGATTCAACAATTTGGTTTTAGTCTTATCAGGGGTGAGATAAAACTTGTGGGTGTTGTGGTGTTGTGGTTGTGGTGTTGTGTTTGTGGTGTTGTGGTTGTGGTGTTGTGTTTGTGGTGTTGTGGTTGTGGTGTTGTGTTTGTGGTGTTTGTTTGTGGTGTTGTGTTTGTGGTGTTGTGTTTGTGGTGTTGTGTTTGTGGTGTTGTGGTTTGTGGTGTGTGTTTGTGGTGTTGTGGTTGGTGTGTTTGTGTTGTGTTTGTGGTGTTGTGGTTTGTGGTGTTGTGTTTGTGGTGTTGTGTTTGTGTTGTGGTGTTGTGTTTGTGGTGTTGTGTTTGTGGTGTTGTGTTTGTGGTGTTGTGGTTGTGGTGTTGTGTTTGTGTGTGTTGTGGTTGTGTTTATTTGTTTATTATTTTTATTGAAAAATAAAATAAATAAATAAAAACAGGTTACAAAAAAAATATATATTAATATTATTTCTCACATCTTATTTATTTTCTTTACTTAAATAGTTACAATAAAATAGTAAAGTGATTTTATTTATTTATTTTATTTATTCGTCATTGGTTTAATTATTTTTAGTGAAAGATTTAAATATTCAAAACATAACGACACTACGTCAGGTTTATGTGTGAGGACTGCGGCTGACGTCAACAACACGACCGCCACCACCAGCCTCGGTTATGGTGATTCTCGTCCTTATGAGAGAGTACAGTATATGAGGCTTGGCATTGTATTACCCTCCCCCCTCTCTGAGTTTTCATTCTTATAGAGGCATGAGTACAGAAAACTTTATAAACTCAGTGAAAAGGTCTCTCTCTCTCTCTCTCTCTCAGCGGAATGTAGTGGAAGTAATTATGACAGCTACTTATTTTACTGTCTCGGTTGTATTCATAATTTTGCTGGAAGAAGGAGTAGGGAGGGAGGTAGGGAGGAGGGAGGGAGGGGGGTAGGGAGGGAGGGGGGGAGGAGGGGGGAGGTTGTGTGGTGTGGAGAGTACCGTAGTGAATGCAGAGTGGTGGTGGTCGTAGTAGTGGTAGAGGGGTGTTGGTAGTTGTAGTGGTGGTGGTAGTGTAGGTTACCACACACACACACACACACACACACACATCCTTCTCGTCCTCATTCCCTATTCCTGGCATCTCGCTGTATATACTGACGGTCCCTGCAGACATCCCTCCTCCTGCCGGCAACTAGCACCTCCCCCATCAGGATTACAGAGGGCAACCAACCTCCGTCCTTCTCTCTCCTCTCCTCCTCTGGTGGGGGAAGGACCTGGTAGGATATAAGGACCTAACGAGGAGGAGGGAGGAGAGAGGGGGAGAGGGAGGAGGGAGAGAGGGGGAGAGAACCCTGGCCCCTCGTTACTGAATCTATGACACCAGGAACATTACCTTCCTCCCACATCCTTCCCCTCCTTCCCTCACAACCCTTCCATCCTCTCCCCAACACGCCCTCACCCCCCTGGTCAGTGTAGGTCGACGCCAGGGCCGCAGGTTCTCAATATTACAGGTCATCGCTACAGAAAGGAGGGCACTCTGATATTTAACCAAAGGTCACCTACTGTGTGACCTCGTACCTGTCGGGTCAAAGTCCACTAATTAATTCTTAACTAGACAGGTGTATTTAGTGATCTATTTAGGTAGATATGATCACCTGGGCATTAGACCTCCTAGTATATTTAACCTTATTTTAGACCTTCCTAATGTTGACCAGACCTGACCTAATCTAACATAACAGTACCAAGCCAAACATAACCTAACCTAACCTTACCTAACGTAATTTAACCTAACCTAACCTTACATAACCTAATCTAACCCTAATTAACCTAACCTAATCTTGATAGAGTGAGGTTGGGTTAGATTAAGTGTAGTTAAGATGAGCTAATCAGGCGAAATAAGCTAGGGTGACTAATCTTCAGGTGACCCCGTTGGCTGAGAGTGAGGCGTCACTGAGCCACCACTGATACACATCGCTCAGGTCCTCCCAAACATTTCCACCTCCAGTAAAGGGATGGATTAGCGAGTTGAGCCATGACCAGACAGCAGGAGCCACGACCACCACGACCAGACAGCAGGAGCCACGACCACCACGACCAGACAGCAAGAGCTACGACCACCACGACCACCACTACCAGACAGCAGGGCCACGACCACCACTACCAGACAGCAAGCCACGACCACCGACCACCACTACCAGACAGCGCAGAAGCCACGACCACCACGACCACCACTACTCAGACAGCAGGAGCCACGACCACCACTACCAGACAGCAGGAGCCACGACCCCGACAGACAGCAGGAGCTACGACCACCACGACCAGACAGCAGAAGCCACGACCACCCGACCCAGATAACAGGGGCCACGACCACCACTACCTCAAAAGACGACCCACCTCACTGACACCTAACCTAACCTAATTGAATTATCTTGTAAACCAATTTCTTCACCTGACCTCCTTCCTATCTCTCCTCACCCCCTCCTCTGACCCCTCCCCCACCCCAAGCCCTCCTTTACCCTATCTCTCCTCCACCCCACCTCCTCCCTGACCCCTCCCCCCCCCCATGACCCTCCTTTACCCTATCTCTCCTCACCCCTCCCCTCCTGACCCCTCCCCACCCATGACCCTCTTACCCCTATCTCTCCTCACCCCACCTCCCTCCTCACCCCTCCCCCCACCCATGACCCCTCTTTACCCCTACCCCCCTCAACCCATCATCAATCTCCCTTCACAGACGAATCAATTAATTAGAGATTCTGTTATAATCCTAATGTGGTGTACCGTCCCCTGCCCCCCTTCCCCCACCTGGACGTAACCAACCAGGTGAATCCTCCCAGTAACACCTTCAGACAGACAGACAGACAGAACAGATAGATGAACAGACAGACACACAGCAGGTCTCTCCCCCCCTTTAAGGAGACGAGAAAGCGCCCCCTCACTGACGATGACCAACTACGTGCATCACCACCACGTCAGGCACTCCCCCCTTACCTCCTTCAGGTGCCAAGTGCCCTGGACAACCATACAGGGGCACGACCATTAAGTGAGGAGGAGATGAGAGGGAGGTGAGAGGGAGGGCGTTGATTAGGAAGGCTTAATACGTGGTTTGTTTATTTTGGTGTGTGTGTGTGTGTGTGTGTGTGTGTGTGTGTGTGTGTGTGTGTGTGTGTGTGTGTGTGTGTGTGATGTGTGTATGGTGTGGTGTGTGTGTGTGTGTAAATGTGTGTGTGTGGTGTGAGTGTGTGAGTGTAAATGAGTGTGTGAGTGTAAATGAGGTAAGAGTGAGTGAGTAAGAAGTATGAGTGTGTGTGAATGAGGAGAGTAAATGAGTGTGTGAGTGTGTATGATGAGAGTGTAAGAGAACCTTTAATAATATAAACTTTAATTAAAACTGAGTAACAGACAGCTGAGTGAGGCACAATTCTTGGAACACGGGAACAAGCTGAGGTGAAAGGAACTATTTTTCAACCCCACTCTCTTCTTCTCTCTCTCTCTCTTTCTTTTCTTTCTTTTTTCTAACTCTTTTTTCTTACTCTCTGTAACATCTTATCACACACTCTCTCTCCGGTTGGGTTAGGTTAGGTTAGGTTTGGTAGGGTTATCAATAGTGTTGATGGTGGTGGGTTGGTGGTGGTAGGTGGGGGTAGTAGTGGTGGTGGTGGTGGATGGTGGTGGTGGTGGGTGTGGTGGTAGTGGTGGTGGTAGTGGCAAGGAATGGTGGTGGTGGTGGTGGTAGTGGTGGTCAAATTCCGCTGCCCAAGAGACCAGCCCGCATGACTCACTGCCTTATCATGCAACCACCTATACTGTGTGTGTGTCTGTCTGTCTATCATGCAGTCATCCCACAGACAGACAGACAGACACAAGGGGGGGAGAGCGTCAAAGTCTCCAACCAAACCTGTCCATCCATCCAACCTAATCACAACCACCCTACAACCTAGATACACCGAACTATAGGTCAAAGGTCACGTACAGAAACAAGACCATTGACAGCGGACGCGATAGGGGCCTCGTTAGTGTTGAGCCTAATACATATAGAGAGAGAGAGAGAGAGAGAGAGAGAGAGAGAGGAGAGAGAGAGAGAGAGAGAGAGAGGAGAGAGAGAGAGAGAGAACTGTACCAGGTGTGTTAGCTACTGCACAGCACACAGGTAAAACATGGGACTGTCTGTCAATTATGTCTGGTTTATGTCTGTGTTTGGGTCAATGTTTATGTCTGTGTTTGGGTCAATGTTTATGTCTGTGAGAGTTGTGAATTTGTTTGTTATGTGAAGACTGTGAAAGCTTTGGGATTGGGTTACTTCCTGTACAGGGCGACCAAGCAACCTAACCTAACCTAACCCATCCAAGGTTTGTGGAGGAACCTATCCCTCTCCCACCGCTCACAAGGCTAGGATATCACAAGGCTAGGATATCATACACCCCAAGTTAGAACCCTCACCTCCATCCCCGAGGCTAGGACATCACCCCCCAAGGCTAGACATCACCCCCCGAGGCTAGGACATCACCCCCATCCCCCGAGGCTAGGACATCACCCCCATCCCCATGACATCCCCATCCCCGAGACATCCCATCCCCGAGGCGCACCCCGGTGGGGTGGGTCCGACGCCAAGACATCACCCCCTATCCCCCGAGGCTAGGACATCACTCCCCATCCCCGAGGCTAGGACATCACTCCATCCCCGAGGCTAGGACATCACTCCCATCCCCCGAGGCTAGGACATCACCCCCTCCCCGAGGGAATCCCCATCCCCCGAGGTGGACATCACCCCATCCCCGATCACCCATCCCGGTGGACATCACCCCCATCCCCAAGGCTAGGACATCCCCCCCCGAGGCTAGGACATGAGGGCTATAAGATGTGTGTGAGGCGCGGCGGCAGAGAACACGACGCCCATATATGGTCTGACTGAGGCTACGGGACGCCCACTATCAGTGTTTCGTGGACCCATAGTCACATCCTGCTGGCGACGACCTGCCCTGCTACTACTGCTGGCGACGACCTGTCCTGCTGCTACTATCCTGCTGGCGACGACCTGTCCTGCTGCTACTCCTCGCTGGCGACGACCTGCTCCTGCTGCACATTGCTGGCACGACTGCTCCTGCTGCTACTACTGCTGGCGACGACTCGTTGCTACTACTGCTGGCGACGACCTGCTCCTGCTGCTACTACTGCTGGCGACGACCTGCTCCTGCTGCTACTACTCCTGCTGGCGACGACCTGCTCCTGCTTACGCCTTCTGGCGACGACCTGCTCCTGCTGCTACTACTGCTGGCGACGACCTGCTCCTTGCTGCTACTTCTCCTGTGACGACCTGTCCTGCTACTACTCCTGTTGGCGACGACCTGCTCCTGCTGCTACTCCTGCTGGCGAGACCTGCTCCTGCTGCTACTACTCCTGCTGGCGACGACCTGCTCCTGCTGCTACTACCCTGCTGGCGACGACCTGTTCTGCTGCTACTACTGCTGGCGACGACCTACTCCTGCTGCTACTACTGCTGGCGACGACCTGCTCCTGCTGGCGACGACCTGCTCCTGCTCCTCACTACAGCGACGTCTTCTGGTCGTGGCCCTGCTTTCTATCCATCTGTCCTAACGCCTCTCCTTCTTCTCCCTTCTCTTCGTCCCTCCTCCCTCTTCTCTCCTCTCTCCCTCCTTCCCTTCTTCCTCCCTTATCCCCTCCCTCTTCTCCTCTCCCTTCCCTCATTGTCCCTTCTCTTACTCTCCCTCCCCTCCCCTTCACTTCTCCTCCTTCCCTCCCCTTACTCTCCCTCCTTCCTTACTCCTCCCTCCCCTCCCTCACTCCTCCCCTCCCCTCCCCTCACTCCTCCCTCCCTCCCCTCCTCCTCCCCTCCCCTCCCTCCCCTCCCCTCCTCCCTCCTCCCTCCTCCCCACCTCCCAGTATTCTTTTGTCTATTGTGCCAGTACTGTGTTTATTATGTCTGCTTTCTCTCTTCTTCTCCCTTCTTCTGTTTCTCATCCGTTGTTAATACCTCTCTCTCTCTCTCTCTCTCTCTCTCTCTCTCTCTTTTTTTTTTTTTTTTCTCTCTCTCTGTTACCTTATTTGGATCACCTGAAAATTGTGCATCAGCTCTTTGGTTTATTTCAGCCTAACTTCCTGCTAACTAACGCTAACCTGCTAACCTGCTGCTAACCTACTTCAGCCTAACACTAACCTAGCTAACCTAACCTACGCTAACCCTGCTAACGCTAACCCTACCTACTGCTAACCTAACACTGACCTGCCCTACTAGCCACTTAACCTAACACCCTAGCCTACGCTAACCCTAACCTAACGCTCTGCTAACCCTAGCTACTAACCCTAGCTAACGCTTACTAACCTGCGCTAACCTAACCTAACGCTAACTAACGCTAACGCTAACACTAACCTGCTTAACACAACCTAACGCCTGCTAACCTAACACTAACCTGACGTCTAACCTAACACTGACCTAACGCTAACCTAACCTGGCGCAACCTGGCTTTGACCTGGCGCTGGCAACTGGCTAACTGCGCTAACCTAACACTAACCTGCGCTTAGCCTAACTAGCAACTAACACTAACCTAACGCTAACCTAACTCGCTAACCCACAACACTGACCTAACGCTAACCCTAACCTAACGCTAACCTAACTTACTGACTAACGCTAACCTAACCTAACGCTAACCTAACACTAACCTAACGCTAACCTAACCTAACGCTAACCTAACACTGACCTAACGCTAACCTAACCTACTTAACCTAACGCAGACCTAACCTTAACCCTAACTAACACTAACCCTAACATGACCCCTAACGCTAACCTAACCTAGCTCCTACTGACCTCGCTAACCTAACCTAACGCTAACCTAACACTGACCTGCTAACCTAACCTAACACTAACCTAACGACCTAACGCTAACCTAACTAACGCTAACCTAACACTGACCTAACGCTAACCTAACCCTAGCAACCCTAACGCTAACCTAACACTAACCTAACGCTAACACTAACCTAACCTAACCTAACCCAAACCTAGATACATTGCCCTAAGACTACACACAACATATACACACACACACACTATGATCGTCAAGTAGTGGTGAAATCTTCTTACTTACATAACATCAACACACGAGTGACATGTCAAGAGTGATGGTGTTGGTGGAGTGGTGGTGGAGTGATGGAGTGGTGGAGGAGTGGTGGGTGGAGGTATACAGTGGAGCACGTCTTCACCATCACCTCCACCACTACCACCATCATCACTACCACCACCACCACCACCACCACCAAGTCCTATTCAACAACTGATGTAACGTCAATGGTGCCAAGTGACGTCAACGGTGCCAAGTGACGTCAACGGTGCCAAGTGACGTCAACGGTGCCAGGTTACGTTACAATGTTATCCCCTCAACCCAAATCTGTTACCCAGCATAAAGTAACAAAGCTAATGTCACGGCGGCCTTGTTGGTGTAACGTTACATACACGGACACCTTCCTGGAACAAGACCATACGTCACACACACACACACACACACACACACACACACACACACAGGTATTGATAGCCTCCCCACAGTGACCATCTGCACATCCCAGACTCCACCAGGCTAGTAAGACTAATCCCACAAGCCAGTACAATACTCCCCTCACCTCCTCCCCACCATCACCAACCCCTCACCTAACTCTCCCCACATAACACCTCCACCCACCATCCTTTCACCTACACCCCTCCCTTCCTCCCCTCCCAACTGCCTCTCCATGACCACCCCCCACCCCCCCACCATCCCCTCACCTACCCCTCCCCAGCTGCCTCTCCGCAGCACCCCCCCCACCCCCCACCATCCCTCACCTACACCCCTCCCCAACTGCCTCTCCATGACACACCTCCCCACCCCCCCTACCCCACACGACCCCTTACCACTAAAGCGACAACCAGTGGGGCTTCACAGTACGACCATTTATGTAATCTGTAGTTCTGAAACACATCTTTTTGTATTTATTCTATAACTGGTTCAGCAACAGTCAGTCCAGTCATTGTTACAGTCATACACTCACTATGACTGGATAACTGGCACGTGTGACTGTGAGGAGGGGAGGGGGGGGGATTTGATGCCTCACTGGGTATAGGAGGAGGCAGTGATTTAATCGATCGGGGGTATTGTTTGATATTATTAGCCACTGGAGTTGATAAGTCGTCCAGTCTCCCTGGGCTGTTTTGATGTTAGGGTGTGACCATTATAACACACACACACACACACACACACACGCGCACACACACACACACACACGCGCACGCACACACACAGAGAGGGCATGAGTTTGTTTTTTGGTGGTTGGTGGGGTTGTGGTGGTTTTTTGTTGTTTTGTATGATGAACTGTGTTGAGCTCCATCTGTTATTATTGTTTTTGTCTTATGTCTTGTATATTATTGTATTCGTACCCATTCCCAAATATGACTGTATATTTTCAGCTTCGCTGGTTTTTAAACCGTTAATTATTATTATTTTTTTATTATTACACACCTGGGGAGGTAGGGGAGGGGGTAGGAGGGGGAGGGGGGAGGGAAAGGAGAGTTAAGCCCAATACATGAGTGAGCAGGTAGGTGTGACCACCTCCCTCACTCATTAGGCTGAGGTGAAGTCTCCTGTCGACTTTAAAAGAATCGGATCTAACTGGTAAAGGACACCAACATTCCTTACCTACTACTACTAAAACTACTACTACTATACTACTACTAATAATAATAAAAATAAATAATCTAAGACCAATAATAAATAAATAAATAAATAAAAATCCGTAAAAAAAATCTAAGACCCTTAAAAAACGAAACAGAAAACGTATGCCATAAAAACGGGAAGTGTAAACAATAACAAAGAGGTCGGGAACATAAGCCTGGTGTAGTAGAGCGTCTATATATGGTTTGTGTTGTGGTGATGAGTGTAAAGGGGGCAGCGATGGTCATTTGTTTTAGAGAGTATAATGTGGTGACCAATTCTATCCATCTATCAATCATCTATCTATCTATCCTCATTAGGTCAATAAAGGCTGACCTAACGCATATAAGCACCAGCTGGGATAGATTGACCTTTCATCTTGGCCAAACCCTAGTGCCTGATGGACCAGCTGTGTGGGTGTACCAGCTGTTGGGTGTACCAGCTGTGTGGGTGCCCAGCTATGTGTGGTGTGCCAACTGTGTGTGGTGTGCAGCCTGTGTGAGTGTACCAGCTATGTGGGTGTCACCAGCTATGTGTAGGTGTACCAACTATGTGTGGGGT
>NW_024734940.1:12985114-12992614 GCF_018991925.1 Homarus americanus
GATGGAATGGCTACTTTAACCTATAGAGATTAATGATGAAACATACGGTAATATTAGATTTATATTGACACCTTAAATGGAAGAAGACTCGCTGTCATTATCACTCGTCAATAATAATTTAATCAATATAATTATCAACCATGAATAAATGATAATCAGAGAGTTTTATGCAGATTATCCAATACGAAACACAACCTAACCTAACCATAATTCCCTCCTGCAGAAGTGAGTTTCTTCAGCTACTCCTACTGGGTTTTGGTAGAGAAGCGTCGGTCTCTCAAACACTCCTTATATGACCTCGTGATCAGCACCAGCAGGTTCTTTGAGGGAGTCCGCCTATTGATGCAGCTACGCCCACTTTTGGCTTCCTTAGCAACCGTTACAGTTTACTTGAAGGTGATTGGTTGCTGGTTGCTAAGTGAATCCTGCCGTTATATTGGAGAATTCAATGCCATTTTTTGTATTCAATATTTCAATATGTAATAATTTTGTATGTATAAATACTGTACAGGGGTTAGGTTAGGATAAGTTAGGTTAGGATTGGTTAGGTTAGGATAGGTTAGGTTATTGAATAGGTTGGTTCACTACTGAACTATTGTGAGCTTATATTACGATTCTCTCTATCCATTCATCTATCCATCTATCCACCCATCCACCTACTCCTCTCCGTGATGCTGTACTTAAGCTGGAAACTTCGAGGTGTAATTACGCGGCCTGAGCCTTCCACCCCAAACCTTCTCTCTGACATACATCTCGCACTACACAGACACACACACAGACTTAGAGACGCACACAGACACTTAAGAGACGCACACAGACACTTAAGAGACGCACACAGACATTAACAGACGCACACAGACACTTACAGATACGCACAGACACTTATAAACACACGCAAGCACCTTCACACACACATAGACGCACACAGATACACACACACACACATATATATACTCATACACACACAGACGCACAGACACTTACAAATGCACAGAGGCTTACACACACACACACACACACACACACAAAGACAGACACACACACAAATTCAATAGCAACAATCAGACATCCATCATTCAAAATACAATTCCTTTACTTGCACAACTTCCAAAAATACACACACACACACACACACACACACACACACACACACACACACACACGCTATTCTCACATAACTCAACATCAAAACCACTAATCATTAAATACTTCTCTCTTCTATTGCATATTGTAGCACTATTGAAGTCTTGGTTAGGTCAGGTTAGGTTAGGTTTATATAATGCGTTGGTGTGGCGTTCCTAAAGGTGCTCTCTTGTTACCCTCTCTGTTTCGTTCATAGGTTAGGTTATGTAAGGTTAGGATATGCTAGATCAACTTAGATTAGGTTAGATTAAATTAACTAAGGTTAGATTAAATTAGCTCAAGTGAGAGTAAGTTAAGTCAGATTAGATTAGGAAAACACTGAAGGCTCCGGACACTGGAACATTTAGAGAGGTGAACAAACAATAACACTCGTAAATGTTATTGTTCTTCATGTCAGCCGCCAAGTGTAGGGTAAATAACACTAACTAGCGGACCATTACTACTGTCAACATACTAGTGAACCTGACACTGTTTAGGTGCTATTACTACTTGTTCTTCTTCTTGTTCTTCCTTTTCTCCTCACTTTCTTCTTCTTATTCTTCTTCCTTTCTTTTCCTCCTCATTCTTCTTTTATTTATTTACTTATTTATTCATTTTAATATTCTTCTTATTATTATTATTATTATTATTATTATACCTTCTCCTCAATAACAAATATATCACCATCAACCATCACATCCGCTTACCTGTCTGTCTACCTGTTCACCTAATCAACAACACCTGTACATACTATCACTAATCATCACTTCCGCTCACCTGTCTAATCTTATCACCTGGACCTTTAAATACACGTAGGACAGTTTCATTCATACTTCCGTCTCTTATCTCTCTTGTCAGCACTTAAGAAGAGATAGTTGGAGCATATTCCGAGTCTTTTTTATCAGGTAATCTAATCAGGATCAAGGTGACGGAAATGAGAGAGAGAGAGAGAGAGAGAGAGAGAGAGAGAGAGAGAGAGAGAGAGAGAGAGAGAGAGAGAGAGAGAGAGCTGTACCAGGCACAACTAGACCTCCTCCCTCCTCCCCCTTGGTGCTGGAAGTGACCACGGTCAGGCCAGCGAGCCAGGTAAGGCGTCACCTGTTGTGGTGGTGGAGAGTACACAGGTAATGGGCTCACCTGAACATTACACACACACACACACACACATACACAGGTTCTTACACATCTAGTTTTCTTACTGTAGAACCTCTGTGTGTAAGTATGTATGTGCGTGTGTATGTCTGTCTGTATGTGTGTGTCTGTCTGTGTGACGCTCCGCTAGACACTGACACAAGAAACAGATAACGTTGGCATGTTTCCTGAAGACAACAGTGTAGTTCCCAGCAGCAGAATGAACCCATTGGTCACCCTCCCACCCTCCCTAGAGCAGATGTTTCCCACGCTCTAAGAAATTTTCCCACGCTCAAAGAAATCTTCCCACGGTCCCTGATGAGTTCCCATGCTATACCTACTCACTGTACTGGTGACTTTGAGGATGAGTTACGGTTTTATTATTGTAACTCAACTAATTAGTATCTGAATCAGGTGAAACTAATTATACATACAGGTTAATTAACACCTGATGGGTCCCTATATCAACTCATTTGCAAAACTAATTAACAATATTCAGTGATAATTAAGTCTACATTATCCTTTAACATATAATCGAGATAAAACTACCATAGTGGATTGTTAAGGAAGTTTATATAGGAAAAATATGACTTCCTGTTCACCTTTGTATACCTGTACTGTCTATGTATAATGCGTATGTATGTTGTTTATATACAAGCTGAATCTATGTATATTATGGATGATTTTAATGGATATCTTTCCTTCTATTATATCTATCAATCTATTTGTCTGTCCTGTCTATCTATCTATCCATCTCTCTCTACCTATCCATCTATCCATCTAGGACGGACATAAAGGGAAGGATTATATCAAAGGATCTTACGCTAATTTAGATCCTTAAGTGGAGACGTGTGAGGGGGCTGATTGGTCCAAGGTGGGGGGAGGGAAGGGGGGAGGGTAGGGGAATGGTAGAGGGGGTACAGTCACGGTACAATGATCCACGGTACAGGTAGTTAACGGCACAGTAGGATTATGAAATCAATTTTGCTATTTCTTATCATGACTTACATACATACATACCTACATACATATCTACATACATACATACATACATATACACACACACACACACACACACCACAAAAGCCAAAGATTAAAACACTGAAACTTTAATAAAATATCCTAAGGGGTTCTGGCAGTACCTGGCAAAACACCTCAGCTGGCCACTAATTAGTTTGCCAACCTATTTTTGGCAGGTGAAATTTTATATGAGTAGGACTTTTGGGATATTGTGTGGACCTGTTCTTTTGGGAGTAGGTGTTGTGGTTGTTGTTTTGTTGTTGTTGTAGGTTGTTTTGTTGTTGGTTGTTATTTGTTTTGTTATTGTTATTGTTGCTGCTATTATTAGTATTATCATTCTTCTTCTCTTATTATTATTATTATTATTAAACAATTCTAATGTTATACTTTATTTATTTTTGTTAATAAAAGCATAATTCATCATAGACTTTTATTAAACATTATCAAAAGCAATAATTGGATCATTTCTTTTGTTAATAGAAGCAAAGTTTATCCCCAGACTTTTATTAAAGATAAAAATAAAACAATTAGCTTTTATTACCACAAGACAAAATTAACCTCAGTCGTTTAGTTACTCAACCATCGAATATATTCACCCTAATCACCTGACCAATTACAGCCGCCCAGGGTAGTTAAGGCTAATGATCTGACAAGGTGTATGTGTGTTCCGTGAGAGAGACAGCAGGTTATCTCTCTGTGTTTGGTCAAGAGATAATTTGTTGTTTAAAGAATGTGTAAATCTGTTTGTAGCTCATTTGCATAATAAAGAGATTGAGATAATTATAACTGTTATATAAAATTGTCTGATTTGCTGTGGTTATTAGTTGTTATTGTTAGTTGTGTTGTTATTATTATTAAGGATATTATTATTATCTATTATCAATATTACCATCACCACAATTATTATATATTATTACCACTACCACCACTACCATCACTATCACCACCACCACCACCACCACTACCATCACTATCACCACCACCACCACCACCATAATCACCCACAATTAAACCAATCATTCAACAGGTGTGCTGAAGGTCGGACAGGTAACCTTGCCAGCTGCTCTCTTTCCACGTTCTCTAACTACAGGTGACCCCGTGACCTCACCTCCCCCCCGCCATGACTCCGGGGTGGAGGTCAAGGTGTGGTTGCGGCTGGGAGTCACGAGGAGAGAGTTGAGGAAGGAAGGAAGGAAGGAAGGAAGGAAGGAAGGAACTGAAGGAGATGAAGGAAGGAAAGGGTGAAGGAAGAGAAGGAAGTAAATGAAGGAAGCTGAAGAAAGATATGAGGATGACGTGTGACTTTCAGCAATAAGAAGGTAAATGTATGTGTGTATGTATGTATGTATGGACCATTAGAAACACACATACACACACATTACCTCGAACCTATGAACTTGAGCTAAAAAAAATCCAGTGCGGTCAGTGGGCCAGCGAGAGAGAGAGACTACCTGTCCACCACAACCCCTCCTTCACCCCTCCCCCCCTCTATGATCATACGGTAGGGGGTGAAAGGCGATAGATTTGGAGGGAGAGGGGAAGAAGAGGGGAGAGGGGTAGGGGAGAGGGAGAGGGGGGACCGTTAGTCTTCCCAAAAGGTAAGACGTGGGGGGGGAGGTTGTGTAAAGTGGAGGGGAGAGGTGAGGAGGGGGAGGAACGAATTAGGGGTGGAGTGTGTAATATGTATAGTAGGGGTGACAATGTGTGTGAAGGGTGTAAGTACATGGGGGAGTATAGGAACCAGGGGAGGTGAGGAGTGGGGAGCAGGTGAGGGGGTGAAGGGTTTAGGGTGAGGAGGAAAAAGGAATACCCGGTAACTGAAGTAAGTAGTCTACCCTTCTCCACCCCCCCACCCTTTCCTCCCCACACACATGGTTACAGTTATTTTTGCTCATTCGTTGTGGATGAGGTGACAGAGGGGGTGTTGGGGGTGGGTTGGGTGAGGGGGTGGGGGGGGGTTACTCACTGTCTGGTAACTTAAACAAAAGAAGACGGTATTTTAATCTTTCTTTTAATTATATTTCCGTGTTCTGTTGTGACTATTATTACCATCTTTATTACTATTTGTATATCTTATTTTATTTTGACTCGTATCATCAAATTTATAAGAGATGTGATGGCCTTTCTATACGTTAGGTTAGGTAAGGTTAAGTTACGTTAGGTTAGGTTCACTACATCACAAAAAATATCTTATATATATATATATATATATAATAATAATAAAAATTTAATATAAAATACAAAAAATACTGATAATAATAACCATAAATAAACACAAAAACGAAAAAATAAATCAAGAATGAGAAACGATATACAATGTGTATGTTGTGTTGTCAACGGTAAGAGAATCAATTGAGACCCTGCAATTATGTGTAAATGAGGCAGAAAGTCAGATCATCAACCTGGGACTTGGTCACATATGGCAGCAGGGTCTACCATTAGACCACACATTAGGCTTCCAATATCTTCCCAGGCGGTAGTACCTCCCTGTTTGGTGGCTCCCTACTACCTAGGCGTCTATGGTACACCGTCTGGCAGCAGACCATCTGAAACAAGGTTGGACACGGACCTTGGGGGACGCCGGGGTGATTATTGGCACACTACCCTACAGAGGAGGTCCTGCCTGGCCTCACTACCCTACAGAGGAGGTCCTGCCTGGCCTCACTACCCTACAGAGGAGGTCCTGCCTGGCCTCACTACCCTACAGAGGAGGTCCTGCCTGGCCTCACTACCCTACAGAGGAGGTCCTGCCTGGCCTCACTACCCTACAGAGGAGGTCCTGCCTGGCCTCACTACCCTACAGAGGAGGTCCTGCCTGGCCTCACTACCCTACAGAGGAGGTCCTGCCTGGCCTCACTACCCCTACAGAGGAGGTCCTGCCTGGCCTCACTACCCTACAGAGAGGTCCTGCCTGGCCTCACTACCCTACAGAGGAGGTCCTGCCTGGCCTCACTACCCTACAGAGGAGGTCCTGCCTGGCCTCACTACCCTACAGAGGAGGTCCTGCCTGGCCTCACTACCCTACAGAGGTCCTGCCTGAATTGAATTGAATTGAATTTGAATTGAAACATTTTATTTAGCTGGCCTCACTATCCACATTTAAGATTGTTTTTGTGTATTTGTTCACCTAACCTAACGTAGCAGCCAATGACCGTAGTATGGTCAGACCTCAGGATCTACGGTCCGGCTCAACCTAATGTCCGTTGTCCGTAGCACGTAGTACGGGTTCCCACAAAACTAGACGGATTCTGAGGGTAAGAGTGAAGAAAATGGTTTGTACGTGAGAGGGAGGAGTGGGAGTGAGAGCAAGGAGTGGGCGTGAGAGGGAAGGAGTGGGCGTGGGAGGGAAGAGTGGGCGTGGGAGTTTGAGGGAGGAGTGGGAGTCAGAGGGAGGAGTGGGCGTGAGAAGGAGGCTGGCGGGGATCCTCTCCCACTCGCCTCCAGCAACACGTCACAGCGTCACCCAACTCCACTTGCCCATATAAGGGGCGGATCAAGATGTGGGTGGATTACAGGGGTGGGCGGTGTACGGAGGACGTGGGCGGGGCATAGAGGTGGTGGGCGGGGCTTAAAGGACATGGGAGGGGCATGGACCTTATCAATTTTACACATTATTATGAAGAGGAATAGTAGTTTTTTTAATGTAACAAATTTATTGACAAAGCTTGTAGAACAGTTTGCCTAGTGTGAGTAATTCAGTAGTAGTAGTAGTAGTAGACAACAGTTGCAGATATTGACTATGAGGCAACAGTCACTGAATGCCTCAACTAACTCAACACAGCTAGGATAACTACTTATATATTAGGATATTTAAGGGGAGGTTGGAGGCCATATTCTGTATGATATTAAAAAAAAGTAGTAGTAGTAGTAGTAGTAGTAGTAGTAGTAGTAGTAGTAGTAGTAGTAGTAGGAAGGAAGAGGGTAGGAGGGAAGATGGGGAGAGAAGAATGGAAAGAAAAAGGAAAGAGGAAGGAAGGAGAAGAGGAGGAGGATGAAGGCATCGGTGTTGTCGGGTGGGATGACAGAATCCAATTTATACCAACACGTCTACCTATTACGGGGTTAATTGGGTGGTGAGGGTAGTTAGCGAATAGGTCTAATAGGGGAAGAGGGGCTGTTAACGTCTTCTCTTTAATTACAGGTAAGTTATTCAGTGAAGTCAGCAGGTGAAGTCAGTGGCAGTGAAGTCAATGAAGTGACGTCAGTGTTCGTGAGGCAAGGCAGTGA
>NW_024734940.1:12997614-13012614 GCF_018991925.1 Homarus americanus
CCAGGGGGGGAGAGAGGCACCTACAGCAGGAGTGCTAGGGGGGAGAGAGGCACCTACAGCAGGAGTGCCAGGGGGGAGAGAGGCACCTCACAGCAGTGCCAGGGGGGAGGGAGGCACCTCAGCAGGAGTGCCAGGGAGGGGAGAGGCACCTACAGCAGGAGTGCCAGGGGAGGGAGGCACCTACAGCAGGAGTGCCAGGAGGGGAGAGAGGCACCACAGCAGGAGTGCCAGGGAGGAGGGAGGACCTGCAGGAGTGCCAGGGGGGGGGGCACCTCAGGAGTGCCAGGGAGGGGAGGGAGGCACCTACAGCAGGAGTGCCAGGGGAGGAGAGGGAGGCACCTACAGCAGGAGTGCCAGGGGGGAGAGAGAGGCACCTACAGCAGGAGTGCCAGGGGGAGAGACCTAGCAGCAGGAGTGCCAGGGGAGGAGAGGGAGGCACCTGGCAGCAGGAGTGCCAGGGGGAGAGAGGCACCTACAGCAGGAGTGCTAGGGGGAGAGAGGCACCTACAGCAGGAGTGCCAGGGGGGAGAGAGGCACCTACAGCAGGAGTGCCAGGGAGGGAGGGAGGCACCTACAGCAGGAGTGCCAGGGAGGGAGGCACCTACAGCAGGAGTGCCAGGGGAGGAGAGGGAGGCACCACAGCAGGAGTGCCAGGGGGAGAGGGAGGCACCCAGCAGGAGTGCCAGGGGGGAGAGGGAGGCACCTACAGCAGGAGTGCCAGGGGGAGGAGGCACCTACAGCAGGAGTGCCAGGGGGAGGGAGGCACCTACAGCAGGAGTGCCAGGGAGGGGAGAGAGGCACCTAGGAGTGCCAGGGAGGGAGAGGAGGCACCCACAGCAGGAGTGCCAGGAGGGAGAGAGAGGCACCTACAGCAGGAGTGCCAGGAGGGAGAGAGGCACCCAGCAGGAGTGCCAGGGAGGGGAGCACCTGAGCAGGGTGCAGGGGAGAGAGAGAGGCAACTGCCAGGGAGTGCCAGGGAGGGGAGGGAGGCACCTACAGCAGGAGTGCCAGGGGAGTGAGAGGGAGGCACCCTGCTGCATGCCAGGGAGGAGGAGGCAGCAGGAGTGCCAGGGGGGAGAGAGGCACCTACAGCAGGAGTGCCAGGGAGGAGGGAGGCACCCAGCAGGAGTGCCAGAGGGAGGAGGCACCTACAGCAGGAGTGCCAGGAGGGGGAGAGAGGCACCACAGCAGGAGTGCCAGGGAGGAGAGGAGGCACCTGCAGGAGTGCCAGGGAGGGAGAGGCACCTCCCATGGCAGGAGTGCCAGGGGAGGGAGAGGGAGGCACCTACAGCAGGAGTGCCAGGGAGGGAGAGGCACCTACACAGCAGAGTGATGCCAGGGGAGGGGAGAGAGGCACCTCACAGCAGGAGTGCCAGGAGGAGAGGGAGGCACCTCTGTGAGGAGTGCCAGGGAGGGGAGAGAGAGGCACCTACAGCAGGAGTGCCAGGAGGGAGAGAGGCACCTACAGCAGGAGTGCCAGGGGGAGAGAGAGAGGCACCTACAGCAGGAGTGCCAGGGAGGGGAGAGACACCATGGTGAGGCCAGGGGAGAGAGGCACCTACAGCAGGGTGCCAGGGAGGAGAGGGAGGCACCTACAGCAGGAGTGCCAGGGGAGGAGGGAGGCACCTACAGCAGGAGTGCCAGGGGAGGGAGGAGGCATCACAGCAGGAGTGCCAGGGAGGGGAGAGAGGCACCTACAGCAGGAGTGCCAGGGGGAGGGAGGCACGCCAGCAGGAGTGCCAGGGGGGGGGAGAGAGGCACCTACAGCAGGAGTGCCAGGGGGGAGGGAGGCACCTACAGCAGGAGTGCCAGGGAGGAGAGGGGAGGCACCTGCAGCAGGAGTGCCAGGAGGGGAGGGAGGCACCTACAGCAGGAGTGCCAGGGGGAGGGAGGGCACCTGGCTGGCAGGAGGTGCCAGGGGAGGGGGAGGGAGGCACCTACTGCAGCAGGAGTGCCAGGGGGGAGGGGCACCTACAGCAGGAGTGCCAGGGAGGGGAGGGAGGCCCCACAGCAGGAGTGCCAGGGAGGGGGAGGGAGGCACCTACAGCAGTGGTGCCAGGGGGAGGGAGGCACCTACAGCAGGAGAGGTGGGGGAGGGAGGCACCTGCAGCAGGAGTGCCAGGGGAGGGAGGCACCTACAGCAGGAGTGCCAGGAGGGAGAGAGGCACCTACAGCAGGAGGCCAGGGGGAGGGAGGCACCTAGCAGCAGGAGTGCCAGGGAGGGGAGGGAGGCACCTACAGCAGGAGTGCCAGGGGGGGAGGGAGGTGCCGGCTGTCTCCCCTAACATGTCAGTGATAGCCAGGTGAGTGTCAGGCGGCCCTTCAGGATCTGCTCTATTTTGTACTGTGGTGATGGTAGTGGTGGTGGTGGTGATGGTAGTGGTGGTGGTGGTGATAGTTATGGTGGTGGTAGTGGTGGTGGTGGTGATAGTTATGGTGGCGGTGGTGGTAGTGGTGGTGGTGATAGTAGTGGTGGTGGTGATAGTAGTGGTGGTGGTGGTAGTGGTGGTGGTGATAGTAGTGGTGGTGGTGATAGTAGTGGTGGTGATAGTAGTGTGGTGTGATAGTAGTGGTGGTGGTGATAGTAGTGGTGGTGGTGGTAGTGGTGGTGGTGATAGTAGTGCTTGGTGGTAGTGGTGATAGTAATGGTGGTGGTGAAGGAAGTAGTGGTATTGGTGGTGGTGGTGGTGAAGGAAGTAGTAGTGGTGGTGGTGGTAGTAGTCGTGGAAAGTGACCCTAAAGACTATAAGGGTGTATTAACAACATGAACAAATAACAGCAACAACAAACAATAATAATAATAATAATAATAATAATAATAATAATATACCTACACTGTCAATGGATCTATATACTGTACATACTGAACCAATGTAAATATATAAAACTAATTAATCACTAACTCTCTACCTGTGTTATGAGGTTAAATATAGTTAACATGCGTAACTTAATGACCCTAATTAATCGGTGGCCAGTTAACTGCGTAATTAATCAGATGGTCTTAATTTCTCTATGTAATCTACAATTATATCATGAATTTATTTGTGATGCATCCAGGCTTTTAAAACTCACCTGAAGATTAGACACCTGTGATTATTTCACCCGGGATGGATACGAACCTAATTTTAACTTAACTTCTAACTCTAAACTAATCTAACTTAACCTAACTTATTAATACAGTGTGTGTGTGTGTGTGTGTGTGTGTGGTGCCACTATCCTTGTGTGTGGTGAAGGTGAGTGAAAGTGTTTGATTGTGGTGTGTGAGGTGGTAGGTGATGGTGGTAGGTGATGGTGGATGGTGGTAGGTGATAGTGGTAGGTGATGCAGTAATTTCAACAGCAGAAGCAGGAGCCATAAGCAGTGAGTAGCAGTACACACACACACACACACACACAGATATGCCATTCATTCACCTTCCCCCACCAAGCGAGGAATTCATTACTCTGTGAAACCATTACTCATATTTTATAGTCACTGTGTGTGTGTGTGTGTGTGTGTGTCCTCTCATTACCACTTACAGCTTATCGAGGTCATCAAGGCACACACCTAAACACACACACACACACAGACACACACACACACACACAGACACACACACACACACACACACACTTAAAGATAAATAAAATAGGTAATAGAGGAGAGAGAGAGAGAGAGAGAGGAAGCAGGTAGGTAAGGTGAATGCCACAGGTAAGGTGAGGGAGAGCAAGAGACAGATGCATCAAGGCAGGTAAGTAATTAGTAGCAGCATCACCAGGTAAAGTCAGATGTCTACCTTCCTACCTGGCTGGTGGTGGTGGTGGTGGTGGTGGTGATGGTCATGCCCAAATTAAGTCACCTGTGATTATTATCAATTAGGAGAAAGTTACCTGAAGTCTCGACATCAATTTCCTCATTCATTTCTATCCTTCGACTTGACACACACACACACACACACACACACACACACACACACACACATACACACACACACACACTCACACACACACACACACACACACACACACACACCTCCTTAAATGTCTGTCTGTACAAGGTCATATTACCATGTTAGAATCTGGGACACGCTGAACTAATGCATTATCTATATATATATCAGTAAGGTCTTGTCTGTATGTATGTATGTATGTATGTATGTATGTATGTATGGATGTAAGGTTACCACAGGTGATGTTTACGATGTTTTTCTTGTATTAAATATTGATAGATAACATTTAAGATTAACATAGGTGTGAACAGGTAAAATACAATCTAATTAGCAGCAACACAGGTATAAACATCGTTTAATTAGCAGTAGCACAGGTAAACATGATGACAACATTAAACACAGGTATATTGTCTGCCTCAGTCCCCACCACTACCTTCAACACCACCACCATTATCACCATCACCATTCTCACCACCTCACCCACAAGATCTAGCCTACCACAATCACCACTCACCATCGCTACTCACATACCCATCACCTACCACCACCATCCTACCACCACCACTACCACCACCACCATTGCCACCATCACTACCACCCAGGACCTACAGTACTGACCTCTCAGACACGATGACCCAGTTCGCCCTCTCACCCCCCCTACTCCCTCCCTCGTATGTGTCTGGCCTTTTCCGCTCTCCCTCTCCCCTTTGTCCCTCTCCCCTTTTTCTCCTCCCTTCCTACCCCTTTTCTTTCTCCCTCTCCTTCCTTTCCTCTCTCTCTATCTCCCCTTCCTACCTCCCCTCTCTTTCCCTCTCCTCTACCTACCTTCCTCCCTCCCTCCCTACCTACCTCTTTCTCCCCTCCTATCTCTCTCTCTTCTCTCTCTTCTCTCTCTCTCTCTTCTCTTCTCTTTGTCTCCCTTTCCCTCCACCCTCTCTCCTCCCTCTCTCTTTCTACCCTCCTCCTCTTCCCCTCTCTGTGTATGAATATATCACACCTGGCCTACATCCTCCTCACCTCTCCCTCTCACCTCTCCCTCAATTATATATCAATACTATTAATATATTTGAAATCGCATTATTTTTATTTTTATTTTATTAAGAAACTTTTAAGTAATATTATTATTTTTTCTTTTTTTATTAATTAACTTTGTAGAATATTTTTGTTATTTTATTTTATTTTTTTATTATTATTAAGAAACTTTTAGTACTATTTTTTATTTAATTTTTTCATATAAGACAATTATTTAATTTCTCTATATTGTATAAATTAATTAATGTGTTTTAATCTGTTCGAACCGAGGGACCTTAGGACTCGGGTCTAACTGAGTAACGCCTCAGCCACCGCCTCCTCCAGCAGGGACAGGTACTGGGTCGCATCACCTTCGTCAGGGCCGTCACACAGGTGAGAGTGTGGCCAATCTGCTGGCTCACCTTCTGGCTCTCTCTCTTCTTTATCTCTTTTAACTCTCCCTCTCTTGTTTATCTCACTATCTGAATTCTCTCTCTTCTCTCTCTCTCTCTCTCTCTCTCTCTGTCTCTCTCTCTGTCTCTCTCTCTCTCAGAAAATGTCACCAACAACAAATTCTTCCCATGATAAAAATACCTTCATGTTATATTTAGTTTAGGTCAGGTCAGGTCAGGTCAGGTCAGGTTAGTTTAGGTCAGGTCAGGTCAGGTCAGGTTAGGTTAGGTTTTTTCCAATCAATAATTTCCTCAGACACTTGTGATTTCTCTTCCCGTTTTCTTTATGTTTTGTTTAAGTGAATTTTCTTCTCTAAGGTGAGGGGGGTGAGATGTAGTCCCCTTCCAGCTCTTCCCCTTCCTCTCCTTTCCCTACCCTCTGAAGTCTCTCTCCTCGTCCCCTCCTTCAGTCACCCTCCAATAACAGTCCAAATCTTAAATCTCTTAAACTTTCACCTTCGTCGGGTTTATTCAAGAACAGTGAAATAAAAGTAAGAATAAAAGTAAGAATAAAGAAAAAAAAGAAAAGTAACCCCAAGAAGAAAAGGGGAGAGAGAATGAAAGTGAGTAAATGAGAGAAACGTAACAAGAGAGAAAGTGAGAGAGAAGGGAATATAGAAAAGGAGAAAAAAAGTGAGCGAAGAGAGAGAGAATAAGTGAGAAAGACTAAAGGAAGTAGAGAGAGAGAGAGAGATGACAGACCCAGATGATAAAACAGAAAATTCAAGGAAATGAAAGAAAATTATACCAAAGAATGATGAATGAGGACAGGTGATGATAATGGTGGTGTAGAGAGAGAAAGAGAGGAGACACTGATAAGCCATTACACACACACACACACACACACATCAGCTAGACATTCGACGCCTGACCACCTGAAGATCAGCCTCCTCACCTTATTTCACCTGATGATTGAACACCTTTACGCTACTTAGGGGGATAGGTTAGGTTAGGTTAGGTCAGGTTAGGTTAGGTTAGGTTAGGTTAGGTTTCGTTAGGATTAGTGTTAGGGTGTCTAATCTTCAGGTGATCATCATACCTCTATTCCACACCGACAGATCCACTTCTACCTGTCCTATCAAGTTAAGACGACCACAGCCAGGTAAAAGAAGACAATTACCTAGTGATTACTGAACACTGGCGAGACAAAACGTTACTATAATTGGCGTTTATGACGAGGTACAGGAAGTGAACATGTTGGCTGGCTGTGATGTTTTTTTGTGTGTGTGTGTGTGTGTGTGTGTGTGTGTGTGTGTTAATATATGTGTGTCTGCGTGTCCCTGTGTGTGTGTGTGTGTGTGTTTTATGCTGCTATGTATGTACCTTATGCTCCTGTGTATGTGTGTGTGTGTGCGACTTATAGTGTAATGGTCAGGATGCTCGCCTCGCAAGTGAGTGGGCCGGGTTCGATCCTCAGGCAGGGTGAAACTATGGGCAAGTTTGTTTACGTCATTTGCCTCTGTCTACCCAGCAGTAGTGGGGACCTGGATGTTGATCGTGTTCAGGGTAATGGTTAGCCAGTGCAGTTGGCGAGTTGTCCGGTCTTCTCGAACTATTCGTTAACGCTGGGTCATGCAGCTCGTTAACTCAGGGTGTGGTTGTTGTGTTGGCGACAGCTTCTACACCTTAAACAAATTCACACCTAGGTGGTCCTTGGGCCGGCCATCCTCATTACACGAGGGGCAACCATTATTATGTATGTGTGTGTGTATTATTCCCCTGTATGTATGTATGTGTGTATTATTCCCCTGTATGTATGTAAGTGTGTATTATTCCCCTGTATGTATGTATGTGTGTATTATTCCCTGTATGTATGTATGTATGTGTGTATTATTCCTGTATGTATGTGTGTATGTCCATAACTAGGGCGATGGATACATAAGTTATATCATCCCAGAAACACACACACACACACACACACACACACACACACACTCACCAATTACCCTCACACTACAGTATACAACCCTGCATTAGTGTTAAGATCCCTTTACACCTCATTAACATAACCCTCGCTTCGCTGACTCCTAACGTGAATGCTCCTCTCTGATTGGTCGAGGAATTTCTCACCGTGACGTCTTTTTTGCGTAATCATTCACGATCTGGAGACCAAGGTGTTAGGTTGGAGGTGTAAGCGACCACAACACCTTCCTCTTCCTCTCCTCCTCCCCCTTCTTCTCCCCTTTCTCTCCCCTCCATCCTAGGGTCTTATATAGGTGCAGGTCAACTCAGGTCAGCCGAGGTCAGGGTGACGTGAATCCTAACCTCTGATAGATGGGTAGGAGGTGAAGAGGTGAGGAGGTGAGAAGAGGAGGTGAGAGGGAGGTGAGGGGAGGTGAGGGGGAGGGAGGTGAGGGAGGAGTGGGGTGAGGTGGTGGAGTCACGTTCTGTTGCCACGACTCATTGTACTGTATTCATCTCCCAGCTGATAGTGAGTGGTGAGTAATGGTGAGGACGTTGGTAATGATGGTGACTGATGTTGGGGGGTGGTGATGGTGTTGGTGATAATGATAGTGATTGATGATGATAATAATAACAAAAGTAATAACGATAATGATGATGATGATGATGAAGGCTGTCAAATTCACTACTAGTTGAACCAAGGAACACAACTGCCTCACATGAAGATTTATTTAACATGTAGTAATACAGTGTCTCCTCCACCTGACCCACTACAGTGTATGATGAGGCTCACCCACCTTAGTGCTTTGACCTCCGCCCGCACGCCCTCCACGCCCTCGTTCTCCCCACCACGTCCTCATGCCTAAGTTCCCTCCTCGTTCTCGCTCTCTGAACGCCCTCGTTCCCTTCACGCCCGCACGCCCTCGATATCTCCGCGCCCTCGTTCCCTTCACGCCCTTACGGTCCCCACGCCCTCAAAAGCCTGTGTGGAAGATGGCAATGTGGAATTAAATTGACGTCTTCCTTCCTTCCTATGACCTTCTGTCTGTAAATCTGTCTGTCTGTTTCTTTGTATTTACGTCTTCTCTCTCTCTCTCTCTCTCTCTCTCTCTCTCTCTCTCTCTCTCTCTCTCTCTCTCTCTCTCTCTCTCTCTCTCTCTCTCTCTCTCTCTTTAATCGCCCCACTTAACCTCTCTTCCCTCACCTGCAGGAACCATAGAATACCTCGTGTGTGTGTGTGTGTGTGTGTCGTGGTGCCCCTGGCGTGGAGGTCATGGGTCATAGGTCGTAGTGAAAGTCGAGGCCTGAGGTACCTCCCAGCCTCGACAAGTGAGGAGGAGGAGGAGGAGGAGGGAGAGGAAGAAGAGGAGGGGGAGGAGAAAGAGGAGGAAGGTTTAAGACTTCACTTGTTTATTTAAATGACTTGTGAACTACTTAACCATGGCTGACCTAGAATGGGACCATGGATTGATTTGGTTAGGTTAGGTTAAACTGGGTTAGGTTAGGTTTGACCACCACCACACCTAACCTGCCACACCACCACACCCCTAACCTACCACACCACCACCACACAAGTCCCAAGACAAGAAGCCCTTCACTGTGTGGTAGATAGTGGTGGCGGTCAGGCGATAGTAGGCACCCCTCACTGTCTTATCCCAACAGAGGGGAGAGAGAAGGATGAGGGATGGTGTAGATAAGGGGAGAGGGGAGATACGGGGAGGATAGGGAGAGGAGAGGGGGAGGAAGGAAGAGGGGAGGAGGGAGAGGAAGAAAGGGAAGGGAGAAGAGTGACAGAAAAATGAAGAGATAAAGAGAAGCAGAACTTTCCCTCCCCAGATATTCCACCACTCTTAACATCGTCACCACCCACTGCCACCCACCAATACCGCCCACTACCACCACCCACCCACCCATCACAATGAGCCATTACCACCACCCACTAACCCCACTATCCACCCCAACCCACCTGCCTGACCCACGTCCAGACTTTCCCAGTGAAAGTTGTTCGAGCACTTTTTATCTCCTGACCAGTGAAGAGAATCTGTTGTTGTAATCCACCTTCTCTCTCTCTCTCCCTCTCTCTCTCTCTCTCTCTCTCTCTCTCTCTCTCTCACCCCTCTCTCCTCTCTCTCTCTCTCTCTCTCTCTCTCTCTCTCTCTCCTCTAGCCCCCCTCCTTCTCATGACTCAAATCACCCAAACCTCCCACAATGCCAGGGAGTTTGGTCAGTTCTGGTCATGGTACTAACCCCCCTTCTTGGTATCTGAGGAGGGGGAGGAGGGAGGAGGAGGAGGATGGGGTGAAAAGGAAAGAGGTGAAAAGGGAGGTAAGAGGAAGAAAGGGGTTGGCCGGGAGGAGGGAAAGAAGAAGAGGAGGAAGAGGAGGAGGAAGAGGAGGGGGAAGAGAGGGAGGGGGTGGTAGGTAGGTACCTTGGTCCATCACCTGATCCTGGTACCTCACCTCATCTCACCCCCAACCCCCCACTTCCCCCACCTCTCAGATACCTTCAAGGTCTCCTCTTCCTCCCCTTCCCTCCCCATCTGCCTCCCTCACCTGCTACCCTCACTTGTCTCCCTCACCTGTTGGTTGATCTGTGGTACTTTAAACACCTGTAATCAACGTACCACAAACCCCCCCCCTCCCCTATCTACCTTAAAACTAACATCTACACTACATTTATAAGGAGATAATTAAATAGATTAATTACAAATAGGGAGAGAAAGGGAGGGAGGGAGGGAGGGAGGGAGGCAGGGTTAATCAGCTGACAGAGTACGTATCATCCCCTCCCTCTCCCTCCCTGTACACCTTTGGTGACGTCACCAGCCGCACCCATGCTTAAGTTATGACGACATCAGTGACGTCATCTACTGCAGGTGTGACGGAAGGAATTTCACCAATTGACCAGAACGAAATTTTTTCCTAAAAGTACCACAATATTTTTTTTTATCGTTTTCTTTGTATTTTCTTGAACGATTTATAATTTATTTATTTATTTTATTTTTTGTATTTGCATTCGGTTTATTGATTTGTAATGTGTGTGTGTGTGTGTGTGTGTGTGTGTGTGTGTGTGTGTAATTCTCACACACACGCGTCAGGTAACTAGCGATAATTTCCTCGTATACGTCACACCTGAGGAGGCTCTGACGAAGGAGGTGACTCAAGAGATGTTCCGTGTGTCACCTGTCGGGGGAGGTGGGTGGAGGGGTGGTTCAAGGTGTGGTTGTACTGTGCAGGTGTGGCTATGGTGATCTACAGGTAATGTGACGTGGTGTGGCTGGGGTGTGTTGCAAGGTGTGACTGGATTTTGTGTGTGTGTGTGTGAAAGAGAGAGGCGCGCACACACACACACACCTCAAATATCCGAACAAACACATTCCAATAAAACGTAAAACACACACACACACACACCCTCCCTCTCCCCCCTGACACACAAACACCACCAAAACATAAACAAACACAAGAATAAAGGAGAACAACAATAACAATAATAATAAAAACAGGGAAAAGATGAGAGAGAGAGAGAGAGAGAGAGATAACGTAAGGTAAATTATTGCAAGATGGCCCCTGATACCCCACCTGCCCACTCACCCCACCCACCCACCCCACTCAACCCACCCACCCCCACACAGCTGCTCGACTCGACCCTCATACACCCATTTCAATGTCATTTTCCGTCAATATTATCCACTTACAGACCAGTTCAACGCTTCAGGCATCAACTAGGCTAAGGGAGGACACGAAGGATATTGATAAATGAGGTGAAAATGGACGTAAAAGACACACAGATAGTGAAAGTAGTGAAGGGGGGGGGTGGATGGTAGTGGTAGTAGTGGTGGTAGTATTTGGGAGTGGTAGTGGGGGGGTGGTAGTAGTGGTAGGGGTGGTGGTAGGGGTGGTGGTAGGGGGTTAATGTAGTAAGTATAAGTCTGGCGTCGCTAAGGGCTTGTGTGTGTGTGTGTGTGTGTGTGTGTGTGTGTGTGTGTGTGTGTGTGTGTGTGTGTATGTGTGTGTGTGTGTGTGTGTGTGTCCTCTTTTACCCTCTCTTTCTCTTCCATTTTACTACCTGATTCTCATTTGCTCTTTTTAACCCCTTCTTCTTCTTCTTCTTCTTCTTCTTCTTCTTCTTCTTCCCACAATCAGAGTTCCACATAATATCAATCCAGACTCCTGCTCCTCCTCCTCCTCTCCTCTTCCACCTGCCTCTCACCTATTATGCCTGCACCTACAAACACTTTCTTCTCCCACAATGACAACCCACCATCCCCCCACCCCTCTCCTCCCCCACCCATCCCCAACCCCTCCCCTACGCAATGACACTTAGCATCTCCCAGTTCTTCACTTCCTGCACAACCCTCCCCCCCCCTCTTCTTCCTTCTCCCCCCCTCTCTATCATGCCAAGACACACAGACAGACAGACAGACAGCTAATGACAAGGTAAATACTGCGCCTCGATGGGTTAAGGAATGATGATAATAAAATAAGGTCCAGTAACACACACACACACACACACACACAGGAAGGTTTTTCAATTACCTGTGAATAGCAATATTTCCGGCCCAGATAACTCACACTGAACCACTGGGATGTAAACATATATATGATTTATATATGAGAGAGAGACAGACAGACAGGTACACACAAACAGACAGACAGAAGAGACACACACACACATAGAAACAGAGGGAAACACACAAACAGACAGACAGAAGAGACAGGTAAACGGAGAGACCTTAACCACTCTACGGTCTCGTCTCCCAGGTTTGACTACACCCCGTACATAACAGCCTTCGTCCATCCTATATAAAAAAAAACTCCTCCTATATATGACTCTCCACTACACTATATTAATCCTGTAGACATGTAGTGGAGGTATCTAAATTATCCTGTAGAGTCTGAGTGTAGACTGTAGTGGAGTTATGCATGCGTGTTGTAGTGGCGTGGCGAGGCGTGTAGTAGTGGCGAGGCGTGTAGTAGTGGCGTGGCGAGGCGTGTAGTAGTGGCGTGGCGAAGCGTGGAGGTCAACGCTACACATCAAGGCTGGGGACTGGACCCGGGTGAAAGTAGTTCCTCTGCGCCACTAAAAACTACCGTACTACTACTACTACGTCGCCAACACCATCTGCACCATAACCTAACCTAATCTAACCAAATTCAACTTAACCTAACCCAACCTAAACTAATTCAACTTAACCCCAACTAAACTAACCTAACCTAACCCGGGTCACGTGAGGGTCATACTTGGCACCATGTGTGTGTGCCCTGGGCAGGAATACGCAAACAACATTCCTCTTACTCAACCTGGAAATGACCGATGGACCGTAATGGCGGAATAGCGAGTCATAATAGATTGCCCCGGAGGAGGCTAGTTTATTGGGCACCCCCTTACATCCTGTGCAAGGTGAAGCGCAAAAGCGTTTACAGCGCCCATCTGGGAAGCATGCGGAGTTCATGCTTGCCTTTATGACTCATGCATTAAGGGGTAATGTACTACGCCCCCGTCACCTTCCCCTCCCCCTACAGTACACCCGACGAGACTTCGAGCAAAGACACTCAAACCAAGAGATAGATATATAGATAGATTTATTGATTACTTGACAGATATTTCGGTGACGCATCCTCAACTAATATCTAGCAAGGGAATAAGACATCTATCCATCTGTTTATCTATCCATCCATCCATCCATCTGTTTATCCATCCAGCCAGCCACCTAACCTACCTATCTATCCATCTATCTATAAATAACTAAAATCACCCCAAAACCCCTAAATAATAACAGTACTATGACTCACCAAAAGGCGCTGGCAATAACCTTGAACTTGGGTCAGCCAGACGTACAAACACCCTAATAACCTCTAATCCTTCACAACATCACAACAACAACCTAGATTAATATTTATAATTCTTCATAATATTTTGTTTTATTTTATATATATTTTTTATGAGTTAGAGATTTTTTTAAGGTTTATTGGGAAAAGTCGTATTAATTTTGAAGTAAACAGAAGGTCCGGTACGATAACTTGAGCTGTGTTAGGGAGGAGGGGGAAGGTGCCGGCTGCTTTTGTCAATACTGGCCATACACGCACACAGACATATACACACACACATGGACATACACACATACACACACGTACTACTATCACTCATCTCTCGTTATTTTAAGCATATGAGTCACTACCAGACATTGACACAGACGTTGATGATGAAAATAATAATAATAATAACCAAAAATATAAACAACATTAAAACACCAGCGTCACCATACAACCACACACAAGACAAACAGATATACACACTCACCAAACACACACAAACTGGGTATATTTAGGCTTCGTACACACACACTCATATTCATACATACATACATAGAGGCACATACACATTTTCACACATACTGTACATATACAACACACACACACATACAAACACAGACATTCAAACACACTGCTTCTATTGTTGGTGATTGTTATGTGGCGATAAAAGGAATGTATGTGTATTCATAATGTGTGTTTGTGTGTTTTACTTCTTTCATTATTATCTCTCTCTCTCTCTCCCTCCCTCTCTCTCCCTCCCTCTCTCTCCCTCTCTCTCTCTCCCCAAATGACTCACTCTCTCCCCCGGCGCCAGTACCCATATCTCTCACTTGGTGACTCACAACATGCTCGTGAATCTCCCTCACCAAGACCATCTCCCTTCGTGGTGACTCATCCCCTCCCTTACTCACCATTCATGGGAAGTTTACCTCACTAGTACTCATATTTACCTCACCTCCCTACCTCACCAATGTTCACGCTCTGGCCTGGTGAGTCATTGGATCTTACCTATACACCATAGCTTACTGGTGATTCACCATTTTGTGACGTAATATTAATACTGCACTCTCATAGGCTCATTTTGTGACGTAACACAAGGAAAGTATACTCTGATTGGCTCATTCTGTGACATAATACAAATAAAGTACTCTGATTGGCTCGTTCTACATATCTCGAGGTAAACGCATTGATAAATATAAATACTCATATTCTGCAATTACATAAAATACCAATAGGATGAGAAAAATAAAATATATATAAATAATATTTTTACTATATAAAATTTTAATGGCTGAGAGTAGTATACATACATACATACACACATTCATACATACATACATACATACACACATACATACATACAGAAAGGCTATCACAGGTCTGGTTTCCTCTGCCGCCATGGGTCGTTAATGAGTCAGAATATAGAGAAAAAAATTATTTATTCATAAGGAAATGGTGATGACTCAGCTTATGAATAGTGTGTGTGTGTGTGTGTGTGTGTGTGTGTGTGTGTGTGTGTGTGTGTGTGTGATTCATCCCATAACTCCAACACAATGCAACACAACACAGACTACAACACAGCAACATAACATAGCAACACACACAGCATCCTCTGGTTACGGAGACGCAAGCATGACTCAGGAAGCGTCTGCTGACTCACATCTGATGCATGACTCACAAGCAAGTAACACCAGGGGGCCTCTCACCGGACCCAGGGGCCACACTCTCACTCACCAGGCTGAGTAAACATGGATTGGTGCACGTGGTGGTGATGCTGCACGTGGTGGTGGTGGTGGTCGTGGTGCACGTGGTGGTGATGCTGCGTGGTGGTAGTGGTGGTAGTCGTGGTGGTGGTGGTAGTGGTGGTGGTGGTAGTGGTAGGAGGGTGGTGATGCTG